>NC_134520.1:17353508-17393508 GCF_027942865.1 Odontesthes bonariensis | reverse complement strand
CTTACCTCAGTTATCAGCAGCCATAAGATTCACAGCATAGTAACACTGCTATTTTGTAGCCTTCCCCTGCTTTGTGCACGTGTTTTCACAGTGTTTTCGGCTGTAGCCGTTTTCCTCACCTGGAATATTACTCCTGAAGTTGCAGTTAACGGGAGCAGTGGAGAACAAAATTTAGGTCCAAAGAGCTGCTTGTGGTAACGTCCATCAGAGGTACATCAGATACTTTATTTACTCAGAAATATTCGGCAGAGTGGTGTATGCGCTGTCCTATTCTGCATTAGGAACAACCTGCTCAGTCATGACCTTCATGAGAGAGTCATCAGAGGAAAACCTGTCCTTCTCCCTCTGCATAAAAACCCAACGTCACATGGTTGCAAATGAACATCTGAACAAGCCTAATGTATTTTGGAAATGTGTTGTTTTGGTGTAGACGCTTACCAAAAGCTATTTCTCCAACTGGGCGTGTATATTTTGTCTTCGGGACCCTTGGTGTTTTCATTTTTCTGGTTTCACGCTGGTCATAAAAAAACGTCATCAACAGTCTCACTGGTTTGCGGTTATGTGTTGAAAAGCTTTGGTGTTCGTGTAAAAACCTATAGAAAGCATACAGGGCCACCTATTGTGCCCACAGTCGAATATTGCTGCAGCAAGCAATGAACTGAGATTAGATTTTAGATTTTTCTTTGTATTGAACATGACTTGGAGTAGCTGTCAGTGTCCTTTTCTTTTCTTTTTTCTTTTTTTTTTTTTGTCGGATATCAACGCATGGCTGCCGTCACCAGGAAGTAGCACCTTTTGATAAAAACTTTGTGTGGCGCATACTGAGTGACATTCCAGCACTCTGTGTGTCACTTCCCAATTCGACCCATGCCTCTGGCCATAAACCAGATATTAGTTACAGTGCTGACCTGCATGGTAGTGCATGCGTCAGCCGGCCTCGGGCACAAATGACAACGCATATAATGACAACACTGATTGATTTTAAAGTGTGTGTCCAAGTGTGTGATCTTTGAACGCGTTTTCGTGCAAGCGTACTGTGCAGCCAGCTTTGCTGCTCTGGCTACTTTGTGTCTGCTTGCCTTGCGGATGACACGAGTTTGAGGCAGTATGCAGTCTGTCAATGCAAGCTGGTGAGCTGGCACAGTGTGAATATGACTAATGGCTTTGTGTATAATATAGTCAGAGAGAGGGAGAGATGGAGGTCTAAAGAAACAACACAGCTACAACTCCAACTGTGAGGCACAGATTTGATATTGTACAGTAACCTCCCTGCACGCGTGTGTGTGTGTGTGTGTGTGTGTGTGTGTGTATGTGGACCATGCATCTGTGTCCTTGAATCCGTGTACGTGTGTTTGTAAGTGCATGATTTGAACTGTGTTGGATCTCCATGTACGAGTGTGTGTGAGAGCGTTGAAGTGAGCTGTCTGTCTGTATTTTTCATTCTCAATGTTTCTGCTGCCTGGTCCGCTGCCTGACTTGTATTGGTTCTGCACTGAAGGTTGAATCGCCGTCTCTCTGTGTTTGTGTTGGAGGAAGTGTGCGTGTGCTTGTTGGTTTCATGCAGGGAGGCTGCTTGATCTGTGCGTGTGTCCTCGTCTGCTCTGTTTGGGTTGGTTGTCGGTGTGCCCCTCTGCTTAGAGAGCGTGTGTGCGACTGTTTGTAGTGGCTTTTGTGTGCGCACTTGTGAGTGCAGTTTCACACGTGCACAATTCCGGGGCGTGCGTGCACGTGTGTGCCTCTGAGTGTGTTTGTAAATGTGTGTGCACTTTGCTGCTCTTCTTTCCTCCCTCTTTTTCTCTTTCTCTGTTTCCCTTCCTCTCCTTCCAGAATGGAGGGGCCATCAATCAGAGGCTAGGGGGACAGAGGAAGGGAGGGTGGGAGGGGGAGGAGGCGACGTGGAGGAAAGAAGTTGGCTCGGCGCCAGGGAAGAGGAGCTGGCACGCTGCCTAGAGGAGAGAGAGGGAGCTGAGAGAGGAGAAAAAAACAGAGTGAGCAAGAAAGAAAGAAGGGAGAAGCAAGGCGGAGAGAGGCAGCAAGAAGGAGAAAGAAGTGAGAGAATGAGGAAGAGGGTAGAGAGAGCAGGAGAGTAAGGCCAAGTGCACTGAGGGAAAACAGAGCGAGAGGACACAGAGAAAAAAAAAAGACAGAGATACTGTGGAAGAGGAAAATGAGCCAACCAAACAGAAAAACAGGAGGGCTGATGGCACAGAGAATAAGAGGAAACGGGGGAGGAGGAGAGGGGGATCCTGAAAGAGAGGAAGCTGGGATGGTTATTCCCATTGAACAGCTCTGTGTCTGCAACCCCAATCAGTGGTTGATTAGTACGTCACTGGCTACAAATATTTACTTGAGAGTGTTCACAGAGGGGAGCGCAGTCCAATTAGACAGCCCAAAGTACAGAGGCTGTGAAGCATTGACAGATGAATGTGGCATTGTCCAAAGTCACCCCGCAGCAGTGTTGTAAAAAAAACCCTTGAGGCTGCCTACGTTATTGTCTAGGTAAAAGGAAATATTTCCTGTACTCATATTTGATTTTTACATCTATCTGTTTATTCATTATTGCAACCAGGAAAATCGCCTCCTGCTGGCCATTAGGAAGAATACAGCTTTAAGGTACTTGAGCATTAGCTTTACTTTTCAGAAGCAGTATCAGTATTTTCAGAAGCGACATCTTTCTTTTTTATATAGTCAATGGAATCACCTTTTGACCGATGTTAACAGTAACCAGCTGTTCAGGATTATGCAAAAATTATGATAATTCAAATTATTAGAGCATGAAAAGCACCAAATACTCACAATTGAGAAGTTGGAACTTGATTGTAAAACAAGAAAAATAACCCAGTCGGCACGATCAACAAAGCATTTTATGCTCTAATTGCATGTTTATTGCGTTTGAAGTGGGGAGAGTTTTCAGACATAGCTTATGCCTCTTACTGTATAACGCATGTGGCAGGTTTTGAGTTACTAGAGCATATAAACGCACGAAATGGAGCAAAAGTTGACTGAGACATTTTTATATCTTTGGGCATTTATGTGGAAGCTGTTTCTTTCGACAACTTGAGCTCACACCAGCAGTGGAATACACTCTGGAAAAGCCCATACAGCACTTATTTGTAGACTCATAATTTCATTAAGAGGCTACTGGAACAGGTGTGCATGGTTTGAATTTCAAATAGAAGATGATTTTTATCACACTACAGAACTTCTCGTCCCCTTTTGTTGTCTTTAAGCCCCCTTCCAAAAGAAAAAATGCAGGCATAAGTCAGATGCGATGCAGACTTGTGAAAGGAGATGATACCCGGCCTACAAGTGAGGCAAAATTTCTTTTTTAGGACTCAGCGAAAAAAAAAAAAAAAAGAAGAAACCAAAAAAAGAAGCTTCGTAGCAAAAGGAAAGAAAAGAGAGAAACAAAAAGAATGATATCGCCTTTAACTTTCGATAATCAGTGAGCCACAAGTTATAAAAGGCACAAGGGCAAGTCTCTCCTTACAAAACCATGTTTTTATATTCTCTCTCATGGTAAAGTAGACCATTTTTTTTAGCCGTGGACATCACGTTAAAATGCTTTCCTCAACCATTGCTCGTTTTTACTACCAACCGACATCCAAGGATCCTCAGCGGCGACAAGGCGGCGAGGGGTGCTGAGGAGACGGGCAGAATATGTGAGGTGGCAGACCTTTTTTTTTTTAAAAGGCAATTAGTGCCAATATAGGGGTAGCAGTGACGCACACGCTCGTTCACACGTATCCGCACGAGGCTGGCTCACTCAGCTACAGTGGGACTCAGAGGCTGGCACAGCTGGCACTGCCAGAGCACACTGGGCACCATCTTCCTCCTCCTGTGCCAATCTCAACCCACGCTCATCACATTCAGATTCACCGAGCTCTATTGGCAGGGCGACCACGGTCACTGTTGCCCGCCGTCATGCTCGGGAACCGAACACAATGCTGCACTAAAGGCGAAGTTCGCTCTAATGTCAAGAGTGAAAAGCACACACTTGAGTTGCATTTCGTGTCTTCATTAGAAAGCTGTATAGTCTTCATAGATTTTATTGAACCTCTTACGAGCCGGCAGGTGCAGGTACAGTCACACAATGCAGCGTGTCCTGTCGTTCTTAGAAAACAGATGGTGGGGGGGTGGTGGGGGGCAGCTTCTACTACAATAACACCCCTTCCCAATGAAACAAGCCTTGCCTTTGTGCGATCAATCAGGCTCATTATTTTCACTGGATCATTAGTCTGAATAAATTTCGAATGCAGAGTCTGCGATGGCTTGTTTTTGTGGTTTTATACACTGCCGAATAATTTACCCCACCTGTCTCGACCGTCCCTACTTTGGATAATCATTTTCCACATTTTGCAGACAGCTTTTTGACGGCATTTACAGAACAGGCAGGAACGTGCTGCATTTGAGCTGCGGGGTTAAACATGTGGGCGGAGAGACGAGCAGCAGGCGAATGGAAAAGTCGGCTACAACACTGAAGAATTCCACCTGTTTGAGATGCACAACTATTGGTGTAGAAACTATTGGAGTGCTGCCTCCTCCTTTTTCTGAATGCGAGGTGCAAAAAATTGAGTCAAAGAGGGATTTATTGTTGGAGCGTCACTGACCCTCGTTCTGCCTATTTGAGTAATATTTTTCTGTTCTTTCTTGATGCCCACTAATTGCAGGTCTACTAATGAAACGGCACAATAGATACGTTGCATGAAATCCCAATCTGTTGCGGCTCTCTGGATTAAATCCTTTAACTTTGTCTTTTTACCCCATTTGAAATGCATCCCCTGTATTTTACTGTAACACTGAATTTACATGCATTTTGGACCACACACACACGTTCACACGGAAACAACCCTCCCCAAACATAAATGTGTGCGTATGGCCTACTTCATCATTCACCCACTGACACACAAACTGCAGTCGATTTGTAGTGGCACTAAAATGGTTAATAAAGATATATATTTTTTTAGAATTGTGTGTAATAAGTTTGCCCTTGAATGGACCTAATCTGTTTGAAGCTAACTGGCAGCAGGTAGAGTAGAGATGAGGTGGGGGCATACAAGAGCTTTTTCAGATTGTCTTTTTCTCAAGATGAGCCTTTTTGGGTTTTTGACACTATTTCTCGGTTGTCATGCGAGCCGATGCGCGACACATTCAAGGTCAGAGTTTAAGAATTTACGTTAATGTGATCGCTTGCTTGAGCTGTTGCTATTCAGCCACGAACCGTCTCCCTAAATGCTTGCTTATAACTTGATTTAAGAGTTGGGTCTCCAACATTACTGGCATTGTGTTAAGAACACGGATTAGCTAAAACATCTGATCAATTTGAGGGCATTAGGTGATTCTGTTTAGAATAACTGCAACGGTGTTTTCTGTGGATGAAAGCCAAAAACAGTCCTTCTTCCCATGTGCACGGTCACATTTAACTCGGAGTACAGAAACAGAATGGGCTGTTCATGTTCATTTTCATGACAGAGTCCATACATCTTATTGTCCTCCATCATTTCTTTCAGCATAAGTGCAGTACACTTCGGCTCAGGCCCCACCATAACTTTTATTAACACCATCATGTACAGTTCCAACTCAAGTCAAAAGAAATCTTACGGGACCAAAAACACAGGGCGCTTTCGCTGCTCATGTTCCCAAAGTTCAGATTTTTTTTTATTCAGTTTTCAACTTTTGCTTAACTACTCATTATAGTTTCATTCACTCCATGGGATAATTAATGAATCCATCTGTAAATCATTCTGTGTTTAAAGCTGCAATTGATTTTTATTTTAACCTTAGGCTTCATAGTATTATTACTCACTGTCATGGGGTTGACTGGACCAAGTGACATCCATCCTCTTCTCTATACCTGTATAACACCTGTTCAAAGTTTGCTGGAGGGGTTCTGTTCAGGGTAGACTTTTTGAAACCACCAGTTCATCTAACATGCATGAAAATCCACTCACGGACAGGGGGAACATGCAGACTTCACACAGCTGAGGTCCTGAACTATACAGAAAATGTCATTTATTTGAAATACGCTAGATCTTGAAACATTGAACAGTATATTACTGTGCATCATCTTTTACACAACTCTGGTTGCATCATTATGCAGCAACCGGACTGGGCGATCCTATAAATGTTTTGCTGTTTGTGACCATCATCCTGTCAGAGATCTAATGTGATGGCGGACGCCCTCTTCCACGGAGCGTGTATGTGAATGTGTGTCATTCAGCCTCTGACGGGCTAATATCACCACAGCCTCTGGTACAGACCGTCCTTGTCTTGCAGTCGTCCTCCTCTTTCTTGTCTTCATTGTTTTTGTCTCATTAAGTATTGTTAGTATAGCATCTCAGAATTGGGGGAAATTTTTTGCTCGTCTCGGAAAATCTATACTTCCTCTCTCACCCGTGCTGGACGTGTTTCATGTTGATCCTCTCTGTCTCTCTCTTTGTCACTGTTTCCATGCCAGCTGGCAGCGTGGTCTGCCCTCAGGTGTTTATTGACGAGTTCTCCCTCTTGCTTTGTATCTACCCATCCTCTCCTCCCTCCATCCTGCCAGTCTTTGCCAGTACTCCCTGGTGGCTGAGCTTTGGCCGGCTCTGGAATGAAGCCTTGTTGTTACTGACACCTGGTTCAGCTTGGACTGCCTCAGCACAGCACAAAACATATATTGGACATTTTATGCCTTTATTAAACAGGAGCAGTGGACAGAGACAGAGAATAACATGCACTAAAGGTCAATCCCCTTCAACAATTTGCTTGCGCTGCAGTTATAAATTATGCTCAGTCTACAGTGCGGATTGATTGCAGTTTATGTGATTGAACTTTAATTCAGGGTTCATGCTGCTGGGGTCGGAGATGTAGTGATGATCTTTTTGGGTGGAATTGCAATTCATAATCACAAATCACTGCATGCCGTTCTCACTTTGAGTTTGTTCCGACTGATGTGATTTGTATCTTTGAAGCTTCGCTCAGGGTGTCAGTCTGCTCACCCATCCTCTTTATCTGCCATGCTTTCCTCTGTTTACAAAATAAGCTTCTTTTTTTTTTCCTGCCATAGCTGAGCCAGGTCATCAGAATCGACCTGTGGGGGGCACACACAACCTGTCTTTTGGTAGGAAGCGATCTGGTATGATTACACAGATGTAACTGGAGGAGTTTTGCTCATTCAGACTGGATGAAGCATTTGAGTGACTCAAAGTAAAGTGCTGTGCAAAAGCCTTGAACCACCCCTCATGTCTTTATATTTAGCTTCCAAGGACATAGACCTTCTTGTTATCTTTTAAAGTGTTCTTGAGCAGAAGTTCTCCAGGTTTTCTTATTTTAGTTTTTCTTTGGACATTGGCTGCTTGCTCATTTTTTTTCCCAGTCTTGCCCTTGTACCTGCTCATTTTTAAAGGAATGAGTGTTTGATTAGCCACTTAACACTAACCTTTTACTTACCTAAGCATAAAGAGGAGCCCAATTCAAGGCATCTTACCAAAGAACCCGTTTTAAAAGGTACTTTTAGGCAAGTTGTTACAAGTAGCCTGTTGCTAAGACACAATTTTGTTTCCCCATTTCTTTTGCTGCCTCTATAAAAATTGCCAAAGATTGCTATCTAAACATCATAAAATAGTATTTTTAGGAAAAAAGTGATGGGCCTAGAAAAAAAAATACTACTGCAAGTGTTGTCCTTAAGAAATGGGAGAAAAAAAAGCAAAGAACTGACACGGGTCCTGAGAGATGCATCTGGCCCTTCAGTTGATCTATCTGCTGTTCACTGAAGCCTCATCAGAAATGGTCTCCATGGAAGGATGGCTGTCAAGAAGCCATTCCTAAGGAAGGGAAGTGGGGGAGTAAGGGCTGAGGTATGCCAAATGACACAAGAACTGGACAGAAAATCAATGGAGACAGGTCTCATCGAGTAATGAATCCTCCACAGATCCCTAAAATCCACATTATTGTAGCAGTGTGGGATCCTCTTGACAGAGAACGGAAGAAAAGGAAGCCAACATCCAAAGAAGAGCTTTGATATGTCCTTCAGGAAGCCTGGAGAGCTATTACTGAAGACTATCCATCCATCCTTCCATTTTTATACCTGCTTATCCCAGCTGCCATCAGTTGAAAGGTGGGGGTACACCCCGAACAGGTCGACAGCCCACCACATCGCCAACAAATAGACAAATGAGACAAACAACCATCCACACTCACACCAATACCGAAGGAAATTACAAGAAAGCTCGTCTAAGATGGTTCAGGCTGTGTTGAAGAATAAAGGTGGTTATACCACATATTGACTTTCACCTTCAGCAGAATTGTACAAACTCTGTTTTTACCTTAGATACAGTATTTTCATTTAGTATTTAACTGCTGGATTTATTTCCTGTTTTCCTGGTCAAATATAAAGAAACGAGGCTTTTGCACAGTACTGCATGTCAAATCAACAGTAAGTGGTAGTGAACCAGTTCACAAGCAGCTGTTTGTCTGTGAGTATGATGGTTTATGCAGGCTTGAGCATTTTGTTTCCATTTCCTCTGGACGGTGAGGTTTTTTTTTTTTTTTTTTTTTTTTGACAGTTACGAAAACCTTAATGCAATTTTCAGACTTGTCCAGTTCAATCCAAACAACAAAACAGATGTATTTGTTAAAGGAGCTGTAACCTGACCACCCAGTGCATCATTGTTGGTGTCAACAGTGACGCTCTGCACTGTATTTATACCCAGGCCACGGGAGAGCTGATTACCTTGTTTTGGTTCCAGCTGCAATCAGAAACAGCCGACGCGACTGAAGCACAGCAGAGTACGGTATAGCCAAGCAGATACCACTTGCATCTCGCATGCATCCTGCGGTCAGAACACACGCACAGACACCCATTGTGTTTGCATAGGAAATATACACAACACACAGAGGAGCTTAGGCACAGTCACCTACCCATTCGTGAATACATTGACACATGTATGATATTCTAGGCCTTTTTCTGTGCACATAACAGAGCTGACAGGTTGGCCTGCGCTTGTGTGTGTGTGCGTGGGTTTCAGAGCCTTTGTGTGATGGTGTTTACAGCCCTGTCAATCACTGCACTGCCCTCTATTGCTTCCTTTGCTGGCTTTCTCTCTTCCTCTCCAACATCCTCAAGTGGCAGGAACATGTGCCAGTGAGGATGGAGTGATACAGAGAGAAAGCAAGATGGGTAGAGGGAGGAAGAACAGAGAAAATCCTGCCATGTCGCTGGTAAAGTGTGACAGTGAAGTAAAAAAAAAAAAGGAGGGGAGGGGGGGGAGACTACTGAGAGCAACTGATGATGCACAGGAAGAAAAAGGGCAGCTGAGGGATAAATTATAATAGAGGGAAAGAAAATGATATAGACAAGTAGAAAGATGGCAGAAAACCAGACAAAGCAAGCAAGCAAGGGGAGGGAGATGAGAGAGATGGGGGAGAGGGATGGGAGGAAGAGGATGAATAGGGTAATAATGGCTCAGTGTGAGAGCTGTTGTAGAAAAAGAGAGAACGGCTGAGTGAAGAAGAGAACAAAATGAGGCTGAGGGCACTCAGACAGATAGAATTAGACACACTGCAGAGGTTCAGTGTGTGTGTGGGTGTGTGTGCTAGTTTTAATGTGTTTGTGTGTTGCTGGTATAATGTGTGCAGGCACAGTATTGATAGGATGGCTTGTTTTACTGTGTGCTTGAATGAACAGATGGAGGTGAAGAATCTAAGACGGTCCTCACAATTTTCAAACCGAGAAAAGGGGATTCTTTTGAGTTTCATGTAATGGACAAATAGAAGGACATTGAATAAGCTGAGCTGCTCTGTATGAGTGCCTGCTTGTTCGCTGGCATGTTTTTAGGTTTGAGGGTGAAGGTGAGAGACAGAGAAACGCTGAAGTGGATAAGACCGTGTGAGGCCGAGTGAAATCCCACGAAGACTGGCGCTCAAACACTGACTCCATCCCTCCACCTGTGCACTTCACTCCTACGTCCCCGAGTATCTTCCTTGTCTCAGCCTCATAGAGCCATCGCTGACAGACCTCATTCATTAAGACAGTGTTTGAGTGCAACATAAGCCTAATGTTCTGTAAAGGTGTATCACATGCTCCGTGTTCACTGTGTAGTTATCACCTTACAATATGCAACATGATTATAAATCCACTTCTCTCTCCTTCTGTCTCCCTTTCCATCACAGGCGGAGATTGTCAAGCGTCTCAGTGCCATCTGTGCTCAGATCATCCCTTTCCTCTCTCAGGAGGTAAGTGTCACTGCTGCCAGACACACTGTCGGGCACACAAAATATGCACACACAACTATTAACACCTCGGGACTATCAACAACAAAATGTGGGTATACCAGTTATAGCGGAGCAAGTTAAAAGGTGTAGATGCTAAACACCGGCTCTAATCTGTGACCTAAATGTGTTAATTGATACGACTGATATCCAAATTGAAAGATTGCAGTCGCGGGCATTTCGATGAAAGCACAGCTTGTTAACTTTCTCTTGTCGGCTATATGGGCAGAAAATGAGTTCTGTTCGCCGCGCGGCCCTCCTCTCTGTGGCCAAACGGGAAAGCAAATCTGAGTCAGATCTGAGTCAGAAGATGTTTTGATCACAGCATCATCATCATCAGTGCTGTTAGATACTGTGCACGAGGGAAACCACGTTAAATTCTGAAAGACCAAATAAATGGATCTCGACTCTTTTATTATTAGAAATAATTGCTGAAACTTTTATGAGCTGAGCGGGCCGACGTGTCGCGGCTTCTGTTCTGACTCACAGTGTAAATATGTCGTTAGCGCCGCACGCTTCAAATGTCGTCCTATAGATTAAATGATTTCTTTTGAGCGAGTTATATTGGATTTTATGACAAAGGCACTCCGACTCTGAGAGTAATGAACTATGTTGTTTTCCGAACATTTAGATCCCATTATGGTTGTAGTGAGTGTAATAATTCCTTAAAAGTGCTCTGGGCCCTCTTATCTATCATTATCACCACTTCTGTATTTGTGTTTTGCTTCCAATAAGCGCCCTTTGAAGCTGTATTTCAGTTTCTGTCTGTTGGTTAAGATTGTGATAAATAAAAGGAGCAGAATTGTTGAGGATTAATCTCTTGTTGAATTATTGCTCCGTCTCCGAGCGAAACCGATGGAACAAAAGTAGACCCTTATTTTGGCTTCATTCCACTGTGTGTGGGATTTATTAATTTTTTTTTTACTCTACATGGGTCTTCGTTCACTGACTGTGTGCGTGTGGAGACGCGACGCTGCAGACACCTCTGTTTGTCTCAGAGTGTGAATGCAGATGGCTGTGCTACCTGGAGACGGCAAGGTCACGGCTCTGTCGGTTTGATCAATATCGTTACTGTGTGTTTCCGTGCGTCGTGCTGCCGCACTCGTGTGCGTTTGAGTGACTGATTAGCTTGGGCTTTATTTAAACAGAGCTGGGGTTCCGCGTTAGTGTGGCACTGCGCGTGCGTAGTTCTGCGTGAGTGTCAGGTTGTGTGAAAGTGTGGTTGCTTAATCCAGGCATTCAAACTTGTTAAGAGAGGTTAAAAAAAAAAAAAGACTTTCTCATGTTATAAGTATTGTGTTTACAGCATGAGTAATTCTAGAGTCTAACCCATTAGACTGTGACTGCTGAGTTCTTCTCAAATTTATTTATTTATTTAATTTTAATTTAAATTTTTTAAATTTTTATTTAATTTAATTATTTAAAAAAAAAATATATTATTATTTTTTTTTTTTATTTGTTTATTTAGTCATGTATTATTATTATTAGTTAGTAGTAGTATTTTTTACTAGAATTGGTATTATTATTGTTGTTGTTAATATACAATCATTGTAAATATTTATAATTTTTTTTGAGCTACTTGACTAATTTGAATTTCCCCCATTGGGGGATGAATAAAGTATTTTTCTATTCTATTCTATTATTTCTCAGGGGCTTTGAAAGCGTGTATGTCTGTATATGTTGTGCTTATGTTGTGCCACTTGTGTACATTTGTGTTTATGTAGCATCAGCAACAGGTGGTCCAAGCGGTGGAGAGAGCCAAGCAGGTCACCATGGCTGAGCTCAATGCTATCATCGGGGTGAGTCATCTCCGTTCATCAGCATAAACACGCCTACACACACACACACACACACACACACACACACACACACACACACACACACACACACACACAGACACTCACACACACACAAAGACACACTCGTCTACCAAAGATGTTTGAATTAAATGACTAATAAATTCTTTCTTAAGCATCTATCAGGGTGTTTACAGTCTGACTTGTACTGGCTCTATGGGGACAGTTTGAGGTGAGATTGATAAGCCTCAAGTTACATCCCTTGTTGAGTCTTAAATCAGAGTTTGCAGTGTCACAAAAGGTTGTTCGCTTTTAACCTGCCAGGGTCACCATGGTGAGTTTGGTCGTTGGTTCTTATTTGCTGCACAAGTCTAGTTTTCTTTCCACCGATGATATTGCATCGTAGATTACAGATTGGCAAATTAGAAGAAGGTATTGTATTGGTTTATTGGTTTTAACTAAGTTTTAAGTTGAAGAAATTGCATATTTTTTTAATGTGCAGCAGGCTATTTTTAATTTCTAAAACCATTTTTGATCAGCATCTATGTCTTGTGGCAGTATTGCTTTTTTTTGTAATTTTTTTGTAATTTTTTTTATCTAGCCTAAACATATTTTGTCAATAAATATCAGTTCCTCTTACGTAAAGTAACCTAACTTTGTTTAGAAGTGGTGTCAAACGAGGCATCGGACACCTTCTCGTGTGGGAGCAAGAACACAGCCTGAAGAAGAAAGCATGAAAAAACAGGCGAAGGAAAGGGTGCCCATTATCTCCGAGTGAGGTTTAAGGATTGTTTTTTTTTTTTTTTTTGGAGCCTTGAACCTCCTGCCCCCGTTCACTCCTCAGTTAGGGATGTTTTTGCTTTTTGCAAAGACTGCTGACTGCTGACGAAAAGAGTTGTTTCTGACCGGTCAGTTAAAAAACTTTTTGACCGCTTGGTGAATTTACTGCGCGACGACGATATGCTGCTGCATTGATTACTGCTCATTTTAGAGAATTCTGTGGTAATGTGTGGTTTTTTTCCTTTGTTTGTTTATCTGCCCTTTGTGGTCAACACATCCCAACTTCATACAAACCATACCACGCGCACAAACACAACGTAATGTAATGAAACAACTTTTGAAATAATACACCTTCCCTGACGCATACTGTCGCTCATATAGACGGATAACAGGCAGGTATGGCGCACCTATGTGCTCACTCAAACGCAGCGATGCTCCTCAGTGCTGTGGTAGACGGGGCTTTCCGCAGCTTGTCAGAGCTCTGATCACATTACTGTCTACTTAAAGCCCTTTGTTCCTCCCAGCCCTACAAACACTGTTGCCTCCAAGGTGTGTACTCTTACTTGTGTATATGTGTCTAATGTGCTACCTTGACAAAACAACACATGAAACACATCGTAATGCTCCCCTCAGGATAACAGCCTTTCTTTATCTGTAGCTGCTCCTTTGCTCTCCACTCTCTTTTCCATATGTTTGCATTCTCCTGCCGGATGTTCCCATCCGGCCCTCCACATAATCTTTGATCATTCTCTTCATTTTGCTTTTACCGTGTCCTCATTTCTCCTGTCCCGTTGTTTTTTTCTTTTTTGGTCATATCTTTTACTCTTTGTGCCGCACACTTTCCTTCCTTTTCTGCTGCACTCGTTTGCACTCTCTTTTGTCCTCCCTGTTCATCTAATTCTACTTCGCTTTTCACTGCCTCCATGATTTCTGATTTGCCTGTCCCTGTTTCTCTCCTCATTTGCTCGCCGACTCAAACACTTTTTTCCCTCTCTTATGCTCTCTGTGTTTTCCCATGACCATTTTCTGCCCCCCCCCCCCCTCTTCTGCCTCTCTTTTATAATAAATCCCACTGCCTCAGTACCTTGCTGCTTTCTCCAACTCTTGTTCTTTCATACACTTCTTGGGCTCCATCTCTTTTGCCTCTCTTTTTCCTGTGAATCCTGATTGTTCAATTTTCTTTTCCCCTGCTTTCCTTGTCCTTGCTGTCTCGCTCACCTTTTAATCCTTTAATCTCATTCACATCCTATCTACTAGCATCTTAATATCCTCTCACATGTGGATTTCATTTAATTCACTTTCTCCATCTCTCAAGTTTCTCTCACACTCCTTTATCCAAGCACAATGCACCACCCCCCCAACTTCTCTCCTCTCATTTGCTGTTTGTCACTTTCTATGGCTTATTTTTCTTTATCCTGTCTCTTCTTAACCACCTACTCCCTTTTTATGCAACCTCCGATCCCCATTCCCTTCTTTCCCTGTGGCCACAGCAGCAGCAGCTCCAGCACCTGTCTCACCACGCTCCCGGCATCCCCTTGACGCCACATCCATCCGGCCTTTCCCTGGGTGCAGGGGGCTCGGGGCTTCTGGCGCTGACTGGCGCCTTGGGGGTCTCAGCCCACCTTGCCTCTAAAGATGAGCGCAACCACCTTGACCCTGAACATCTCAGAGGTAAAGAGCGATAAACTTTTAATTCTACAGGATTAAATCTCAATTCTAGGCAAGCAGTGAAAGGAAGTCTCTTCTCTTCTCTAAAGGACAGAAGACAATAAAACGAGAAAAACCTTCGGTCTGCAGCCACTGAAAACATTTGGCAGTAATACCACACAGCAGACCCCTTGCTATTGAGTAGCTGAAATCCTATATCAGGCAAGACAGGCAAAAGGATTGCTCTCAAAACTAAACCCATTGATTTCCTCGGTTCCCAAATGCTCACAGTGTTGTCAAAAAGGAAATGATGCAACACTGTGGTAAACATGCCCCTGCTGTGACTTTTGCAATGTGCTGCTGGCGCTGAATTTGAAGTGAGCATACATAAATATTTTTCAGGTTTCTGCGCTTTTTATTCATTTAGATTTTACACACGTGCATTTCTGCTTTTTGTATTTATTTAAATTGCATTTATTTCATACGTAGAATGTGGAGACAAACTGTGGCAGCTACAGCATAAACGCGGATGATTCTTTTATCAGTTTAGATCAAATGCAAAGCAATGCTACACGTCATTTGGAGCAGGCAGCTTTTTGGTTCAGACACTCACCTTCTGGACTGAATTTGAACTTTGTTCTTTATATTTGTGTCATAATGTGGACAGATGTTTTCATGGTGCTTGTGTAAATGCAGAAGAAATGCTTTCTCCCCATGAACTTCCATTCACCCCTGATAGAATATCTTATCTTTGTTTCAGGCTCTGAGCCAACAGAAACTTTCTCATAAATTCACTGAGAGCTAGTAACAGGAAAAAAGGAGAAATCAGTGAGGGTAGAAAGAGTGAAATATAGAGAGACCAGTGTGTTCATATTGTCATGTTAAGAATCTGTGGAACAGCTGCATGTGTTTCTGTTCTTACATACAAGAAGGAAAAGATAGTAAATGAGGCAGTAGGAGAAGACAGCGAGCTTTGTGTGGTTGGAGAACAGAGAGAGGGCAAGACAGAAGGGAGAGGAGACTGGAATCTGGCACAATAGCAGGTCTGTATCTTTATTAGAGGGGAGCAGTCGCAGTTCAGCCTAACCTTGGCTGACACTGGGCTTTTGTTGTTATTATTACTATCTGGACTGACGTCAAACTTTCCCTCTTTTCTCTACTCTCTTCTCTCGCCCTCCCTTCTTCCGCCCCAATCCAACCCAGAGGGAGCACCCAGCAGGGTGAGTAGCTGTGCGTGTGTGCACATTGATGTAAGCGTTTTGTACACCCACATTTCATTGTGCGACAGTGATAAACTGAAGGAAAGTGAGACACACGGTGAAGTGGCCTCTGTGGGGGAAAAAAAAGGGGGCAGTGTATGGCTGGAACTCTGCCAGGAGCATCACAGATCGACATCAGCACAATGGCTGCACATCACCATCAACCTTGGGCTTCTCAAGGTTTTCTATATCACACTTCTGTCGGAGCTCTCCTCATTTCACTGGGGGAATAGATGAACAAGCAACTGTTTGTTTGTCAGCACTACAAATCTTTTGGTAATCTAGAAGATTAACAGAACAACTGAAAGGATTATAACCAAGTTGACTGCAAAATCTGTCCAAAGCAGTTCAGCATTTGTAGAAACTTTCACTCGACAAGAGATGGAAACTCCTCACATGAAATGATTCAGAATATCCGCAATATATTTGTTGAAAGAACTGCCTGATATTTCCTAACGGACCACTGACATCCAGTTTGATTTGATGTTTCCCACCACAGCCCAGTCAACAGTAGCATCCGTTACTAATAAATATACTGCTGCACAGCCGCCATCGCTGTGGTGAAGTGAAATCAGTGTACCGGGAAACCAGAATAAATCACTCCGAATAAATGACTGAGTCTCGTAGACTGTTGTATGTAATGTTATGTCTGTCAAAGAGAAGACGTACTCTGACATCTGAAGTGTGCTTTCGCAGTCTGCATGTGTTCAGTATCCACAACAGTTTCCTAATGATCGCTCATTCTGTGCACTGGTAGGTACAGTAAACAGGCAGGGAGCAGAGATAACAACATAGTGTTTACTTTAGTTGTCGTTTTGATATTTTTGGTTGAAAAAAAAAAAACAACAAACAAAAGAGTTTAGAGAAGAAAAAGAAACGAATTTTACAATAGTCGGCAAGTCTTCGTTCAGGCTTTTATTGGGAAATGAAAATGAGTTAAGAGCACTGCTGACTTTACTTTTCCTCCCCCTGCTCTCTATCCACAATGAAACCCTTAGCATAATTTAACTGTGAAACACAAAGCTGATTGTTATGCACCGAGAAAACTGTATTTCTCTCATGAGTTCAGATTTGTGGAGAACTTATTCAAGCATAACAGCCTTTCTGAAAGAAGGAAAGAGAGAGAGAAAGGAGGCAGGCACATCGACGAGCATTTACCAGAGAGCCACGCTTGGATAAAACATGTTAAAGTTCTGAATTAACGGGGGGAGACGAGGGCGCACGACCAAAACAAGTCTGTAGAAGGGAGAAAAGGACGAGGGAAAATTGTTAACTGAGGTCCATTGTGCGGTTTCTTCTCCCGTCTGTTGTGCTCCTTTCTTTCGTTTCTGTGGGCTCCTTCCTGTGGGACTCACTGAACCCTTAATGTTCTTGTCCTCCCCACAAGGGGACAGAGAATGACAAGTGGCCCATACCGAACCTCTTGTCCTTGCCCCAACACAAACACAAACACAGTGCTTCGATCGGATTTCTTTTGCACTGAGAACCAGGACAGGCCACGTTGTAAATATGGCTGCACAGCTTTATTGCCCAATAATGAGAGTCATATTTTACATGAGGACTGGTGTGCCGAGGGCAGAGCACTAATTAGCTTTAAAGGCTGTCCTGTGTGCTGCTATGACTACGGCTTAACCTGTGCTTACGTCTGCTGTTCCGTGTGTGTGTGTGTGTGTGTGTGTGTGTGTGCGCGCACACCATTACATGTAAAGTAGGACTGGGTGTGTTTATCCTGTATTTTTTTATTTAGCTGGGTTCATAAACACATAAGTTCAATGTGAGCGTTCATGCCGTCGCTCTTTCTTCACCTGCTCTTGCTGCAATGATGTGTGACAGTTCTGATACTTTTTTCGTGTTCATGTCCTCCTTCAGAGTAAGTCGGTGTCCTCAACAGACAGCCAGCCCACAGAGGAGCGCCAGGGCCCATCAGGAGGATACTCCTCCTCGCAGGGAGGAGCTGAGGCCAAGAGGAGGCGCTGCGATGACAAAGAGCCCCTCCCGCCACACTCCTATGTACGTATGTTATGTTTCTTTGTCACGGATGATTTAGGTCAAAGGGTAAATTTACAGTATTTAGCTTGTCTCGATGACCTCTCAAAGTGCCCAACATCACAGGCCACATTCATCCATCAACATCCACATTTAATGTCTTGCCCAAGGATCCACTTTGACATGAAGGAGCAGGGGATTGGAGCACAGGATAGGGTGGACGATCCCTTTTTCAAATTGGAGCGCCGGGCATTTAGGGAAGCTGGGGCTCAGGAATTAGAGTGGTCATCTGCCAGTCAGTTGGTCAGTGATTCGATTCATTGCGTCCTCAGTCCACATTTCGAATTTTCGGTGGGCAAGATATTGAACTCCACCTCGCCTCTAATGCGTTCATTGGTGTGTGAGTGTGTGTAACATGGACAAAAAAGGATTACAAAAATTTTAAGTGCTTTATCAACATGCGTGTAAATGTGACTTGTAATATAAAAGCGCTTTGAGTGGTCAACAACACTAGAAAAGCACTATATCACTGTAGTCCATTTGCTGTTAATAAGCAGCAGTGAATCTGAGAGCAGGAAAACAGTTTTGAGGTGAAACAGAGCATGTCTTGACACAAGTAGGGACTTAAAGTGTAAGGGCAGAGCTTTGAGGGAGTGCAGTAGAATATCTGGGCATGAAAACAAAGATTAATGCTCCCAAATCAAAAAGCTACGCTCTTGATTAAGGATAGCAATGAACCTCCAAACTTTAGAGATATAAACATGGAGCAAATCATTCATTTTAGATGGAATTAGCATTGTGCTTGTGTGCACAAAAGCATTATTTAACTAATTAGCCCCCCCCCCAAAAGCCTTCAGAGATGGCATGAAGTCCTCTGTGTGGTTGTGTATGCATGATATTGCCTATGAAGCTATAGGCCACACAGGAAGTTTCGGGCCCATCGCCAATTAGAGTGGTGTTTGGTTTGGATGGGTCCGGTGGGGAAGAGCAAGCAGCCGGAGGGGATGTAATGCCAGAGGAGAGACAGCCAAGGCAGATAGCTGTAATGAATTAGATGGCTGTGTGTTTGCAGTCTGGAGGATTGATTGACACAAGGAGCCTGTCTGTGCAAGAAGGCCTCCAGCAAATCAGTTTGGCATCAGCAACAACAGCCCAAACAATCTTCTCCATTAGTCCAGAGCGGGGACAAACAGTGATAGTTTCTTGCTATTTGAAACTCTCTCTTCTCTTTATGTCTGCCTGCATGGCTGCATTACACCTCTTGTCTCTCTCAGTTCACCTTTTACTCATCTATATCTCTCTGTCTCTTCTTCTCGTTTCTTTCAATTTCTCTGCTTTTCCTTCTCCGTCCTATCCCTGTTCTCTTTAAATTTGATCTCCTTCTTTAATCTTTTATTTTCTGTTTGCTTGTTTCTCTCTCCTCCCTCCATCTTGTTTGTCCCTCTTAGCTGTTTTTGTTCCAGGAATAGGTTAAAGACATTGTCCTGTTTTGGTTTTGCATAATTGGGTAGTGATGTCACTCAACACCGATTTCAGGCCACGATCGCATCAAAGTGTGGTTGCCATGGTGACTAAGTGCCATCGTTCTCACCCCTTAAAAAGAAAAAAAAATGCAAGAGGAAAAGAGATGGGGAGTTGGCTGGGCAGGGAATGTGCCATGGATGGAGAAAGACGAGCAGAATGTGTGTCTGCGGGACCGTGAGAGATCGAAGTAGCATTTGTATAGAGGTAGATATTTGGTGAGAATGTATAGTGTACAGTATCTCTGTGTTTAATGTTGCATGGAGGACAGACGGTGAAACGAGGCAGAGAGCAGGCAGGGATATTGATATATCGATCTGTGTGTGTCTTTGTTATTAAACTTTTCTATTTACATTACATGGCCGCGTGGGCGATGGAGTGAAAAAAAACCATTGTTGACGTATCATATGTTTAATTTCTTGTGTCTTCTTTGCTCCTCAGGACAGTGATGGAGACAAGAGTGAGGACAATCTGGTGGTGGACGTCTCTAATGAGGTGAATGGCCAGACTGTAGTATTTAGATGATCTTTGACACCCTTATTCTTAAACGGGCTACGATCGGTATGATAACTTCCCTCTGTTCATCTCTTCAGCTCTGCGGAGAATTTTTATTCTTTTCATTTTTACAGTTTTAGTGTTTGAAGTTTGGCTCTTATCATTTTCCCTTTTGGCTGCAATAGCTGTCTTCAGCGTATAACCTCAGATAGACGCACTGTATACAACCTGCTCAGCACTGACTGCCAGACGGCTTTGGTTGAATGTGAAGGAGCAACAGGAGTTGGCATAGACAGAAAGCAGACTCATCTTTGCTAGTGTTGTATTATAACTGCTTAGATGTCTGAGAAACCAAGTCAACCTTATCTACTGGAGGAGTAAAACCAATTTCAGTGTTGTGTTTAAACACCACAGAGGCAAAGATGAGTCATAGCTGCAAAAATGTCTCAGATAGGGGTGGGTTTTTTACCCCCCCTATACTGGGTCTGTTTTCACTCCCAAAACAAGAATACAGCATGAGCTCATGCAACCACTGAATATTTTGTGGCAAAAGTAATTATCCCCTAACACACACACACACACACACACACACACACACACACACACACACAAACACACAGTGTTGTGTTCACAGCTGGCAACATCAGTGTTTTATCCTCTAATTACTGAGGAATAATATTAAGGTAGTGTAGTTTCAACTGTGATCCTGTCTTCTTTACCTCTTTGCAGATCATGCAAAGAAGCGTGCTGCACACGTTACTAAACGTAATGAACAACACTGTGCACCCTCTATATAACATAATCACCAAACGATGGAGTGTGCTCAGTCAGAGGCTTCTTCAGCTCTTCTACAACATAAAAACTTATGTCTTTTTTTTTTCTTTCACAATGAATAATGACTGATAGCTGTTATTGATTCCTTGGGCGGCACACAGAGACGACAACAAACAGGAATTCTTCCTCAAACACATATGAAGTACAGAGATTTATACGTAAACTAATATGAATCAATTTATTATTGATGTGAATAGGTGCCGCGTGTACAATCCAAGAGAAAGAGGACATTATTCATCCCCATAATGTTGATTTTACAGAGATAAAATCAGTGTGTAATAATAGATCATGCATTTAATGTATAATCAAGAAAAAAATAAGAAATGTGACTTGACAGGAACATCTGAGCAACTTTCTTTCTAAACGTTACTTAAAGTTTATTAACATCTCTTATGAAGGGGATAAGGTGGCAGCCGCACCTACTAAAGTGAAACAGTCATCAAATCTGATCTGAAGAAAACTTACTTTCTTCAGATCTTTTCAAAAATAGTCTACCCTCACCAGAAATGTTTACTGACAGTTTGCATTTTCACTATTTAAAGTGCTGAAGTAGGTCACACAAGACTCTTATCTTCTCACAGCCCCAGAACATCTTGAGGTGAAAGCTGTACATCTCAGTTTCAGATAACATCCGTGATTTTTTTATTTATTTTTTATTTTTCAAAGAATTGGCAAGAGTACTTTGTTCAACAGAGGCTCTCTGCTTTTTTTTTTGCTGCACATGAATAAAGCATGAAACCAGCACTGTGAGGACCAGCGTTACTCATGGGACTAACTAAAGATGTGCCTGGTACAGCTTGAGACCAGCAACCATCCTCTGCATAACCCTGTGTGCCTGACTCTCAGTACTACGGCTTTACAAAGCTGTTGTGTATGTCTGCATATGTAGAAAAAAACAAACAAAAAAAAACAGTTTAAGTACATACAGAGTTGGATGACTCTGACTGCCTGCTCTCCTGCTTGCTGGCAGAGATGATTATTGTCTTGCAGCCCAACGGGGCTGAAATGATCAATTATTGTTTCAGAGTGACATATTATTACTGTTATTTTACAGTGTTTAAAAATAGTTGCAGTGCCAGATGAGACGGCTACATCCCAGATATGTTCATTCCCATGTCAGGGCAACATTTACATTTAAAAAGCAGGAGTTCAAGAATCGGTGGCGTTTTGTTTGACTTGAGCAAACTGAGCTCGGAGATGGTGGCAGATAAGCAAACCAGCTAATCATTTCAACACACGAATGTTGAATTGTACAGTTTTTGCTTTGCTTGCTCTGGTGCTTCTTATTGTGTGTGTGTGTGTGTGTGTGTGTGTGTGTGTGTGTGTGTGCGATATCTGTGAAATGTGAAACGAGTCAGCAGGTATGCAGCTCGCTCAGCTTTCCACTGCAGTTTCCTTGTAAATAGGAAGAACTCTTGTGTAAGCTCATTATCAGCTGCCACTGTTTGTGCTCTCTGCTTGTGAACCATGCTCACACACACACACACACACACATGCCCACACACTGACGCTCGCACATGCATTTACAAATACTTGTCTTTACCCATCGTCTATCATCTACCTCCTCTGTATGTATTTTTGTCCTCCATCGACACTCTGGAAGCTTCGGTTCTTCCCTCTTTTGAGCGCTTTCTTTTCTTTCACTCCGTTTTCCACAGCTGTCACACCGCTCCACCTCCTCCTCCCTCCTCTCATTAGATAACTGCAGTCTGCCTCATTTAATATATGCAAAGCCGTTTATGCCCCTGGAATGTTTTAGTTCTTTAAATACTTCACGCTGTGTTCCAAAACATGTTTCATCTAAGCCCTCTGTATTTTGATATCGCACACAAAAGCGGAGCTGGTCTCTTGTGTGATTTGGAAACTGGTACAAAAGCTGAGGGGGAAGAAAAAAAAAAGGAATTGACAAATGTGGATAAAGAAAGAAGGGAGGAGGAAGGGTGTTTGGGTGTTATATGTAAATGGGTGTGTTTAAACATGGATTGCATACAGAAAGCCTTTTTCTTTACAGGTAAATATGTGCAGACCATGCAAATGTCTGTGTCTGTGTGTGCTTGTGGGCGTGCGTGCTTACCTCTGTGTGTGTGCGCATAAGCACTACAATGTCTGTGCTGATCACTGTGACCCAGAGGGAAGTGCTTACTCGAGCACTCTGCTCTGGGGGGAGGCAGCACTGGCTCGACAGTGGCTGCAGTGATGAAAGCATCTGTAACAGCTCCATTATCTCTCGGTCCACACACTGCTGCACCAGCAAAAGTGACAGTCCCTACTGTTTCATGCAATGTTCCCTGGGCTCTCAGTCCTCTCACAAATCATAATTCAAACTGTGACACCAGAGTTTATGTTGGATCCAATTTGCCGGAATCAGGAGCAAATGAACAACCGCCATATTTGCAAGTGATTAGACTTGCGTGGTTTGTTTAATAAATCATTCGATTAAACAAATGCATGAAAACATGCCGGGACACGACTTCATCATTTTGAGGGTGTAAACGGAGAGAGAGCAACAAAATCATTGCGTGATGTGACATTGTAAGGATAGGATTAGGAGCCGTTTGACTCTCCGAGTAGAAAATTGAAGAATTTTCTCATCTCATTTGTCCCCCAGGAGCCCAACTCTCCTGCCGGCAGCCCTCCACATTCACCGCACGGGAACGGGCTGGACCGAGCACCTACCCTAAGGAAAGAGCTCCCGGGCTCATCAAGCACAGGAGAGGCTCCTTCCACGCCAAACCCCCGCAGCCCCACTCCAGGGAAAGCCAAGGACCCTGCACAGGTAAGATACATACGGTAATTTAGAGCATTCCCACACTCTGCTGACTAGCAAAAGTCGAAAAAAAGTTTTTTTTTTTTTTTTTTTTTTTTACATGTTTTCCTTTGACAATAAATCAGATTTCTTTTCACCTCGTACCCTTAGCTTAACCGTTTCTGATGCCATAACTATTTCATGTTATATTCAACCATTGTCATAATAGCTGTTCCTGCACCAACTAGACAAACCCTTCACCTTCCACTGAGACTGCTGAAAACAAACAAAAGTATCATTTTGGAGCCTAGTGTGAGCAGTAAGATAAAATCTTACTGGTTATATTAATTGTTTGACATCTCCACAGATGGACAAGTCCCAGTCTCCATCGTCAAAATCCGGCACCCCATCCCCTTCCCAACGAGAAGCCCTTACCCCAGGGGCCCCAGGAGCTCCGGGTCCCAGCACGTCCTGCCTTCGCCTGGTCAGCAAAGCAGCAACCAGTGCGGACCCTCTTGGTGAGACTCTCCTGACTGACAGACTGACTGACAAGTCTGCTGATGTTTCAAAACTAACAAAAAGGACTGTACCAACAGGTTTTGTCAGGGTTTTCTTTTCACATACTTCTAAAAAGCAAAGAGAGCCAAATGTCCTTCTTCCATTCTCAATTGCGTTCAATGTCTAAGTAGGAATTCTTATTGTACTGGGCGAACCGTAGGCGTGAAAAGCTATTCAGCACCTCCCATTTTGGATGAGAGTTAGATGTTAGCCCATCGAGACAACCTCAGATGAACAATAACACTGTTTCTGTCTGTTTGCCCCCAAAACATTTGGATTCTCTCATGACTGTGCTCCCATAATGTGGGCTTCACACTAAATGTTACTACGAAGCTGTCAATCTACAACCACAGTTGGAGACTGGTTGCATTTTCACTCATAAATTCAACCTCATAAATCACACATCAAGACTTTTATTACATATTTTTAGTTTTTGTTTTGTGAATTTTCCCGGTGTAGAAGTGAGGTACATACAACTCTCAAACTTTATCACTCTGTGTGTAAGCAAAGAAGTTTTTCATTATTCTCAGCCCCTCTGTGACTGTGCACTTGAGTACAGTGCATTGTTCTCCCTCTTTTATCCCATCCTTCAATCGCTCCTTGCGTATTCCCTTCCTCCCCAGCTCTCCGCAGTCCCATGTCTGTGCCCCCTGGTTCATACCCGGCTCATTTTGGCGTGGTGTCCCACGCAGGGCTGAACGGGGAGCTGGCCAGCCCGGGGGGATTCGGAGGGGCTCTAACTCTCTCCCCACAAATCAGCGCAGCAGCCAGCGCCTACTCTCGCAGCCCCATGGTGAGCAAACACCAAATTATTTTTCTCTGTCAAGGTTTGATTTATAGCTCTGATCCAACCCAGTCTGACAGTGATGTCACTGTTGAAATGCATTCTGAATCGGCTCTGCGTTGTCGGAATCAGAGCAGAGCATTCATCGTATACTCTGAGATGTCCTGTTTCCGTTCTCTGATTCACTGTTGTAGAGGGCAAAAGTTGCAGGGGAGAGGAGCTCTGCAGCTAGTAGCCTCAGAGAAACTGCTTTTACCCTTTTCTCCGACATGCTGCGTGTTGTCTTCTCATTCGCCGTTTACATCTGCTAAGTCGTGGCTGTAAACATGAAGGTGTTCAAGCTGCCTTTCACAGTAACCTGTCAGCTGCTACACTTTTCTACATCCCTGTCAAGCTCACGGTTTTCTGCTCTTTTTTCCCTTCCTCACCAGGTGGGGTACGACTCTCGGTCTCACCTGAGGGCCACAGGGCTGTCCTCCTCTCTCCCCGGCTCCTCTGGTGGCAAGCCGTAAGTTAAAGCTCCTACCCCCCCTCCCCCGTGTCCCGTTTGAATAGAGATTCACAAAATGTCAGGGTAAAATGCCTTTAACAGAATATCATGAGTCAGACTGGTTTTGTTTCTGTTACTAAGGGCTTGTAACACCTGCTATTTTTTTTTTTAGCCCATCAGGACCAAATTAAATATGAGTGTGTATATGCCTTTCAGACCTGCTGAGTCATCTTTGTGTTTCTGCCTTTTAAAGCTCATGCAGCATGTGTGCTTTTTACCTGATGTCATTACTTTCAAGGGTTAGAGTTTTTTTTTTTTTAATGTTGATGAGTATTAAGACAAAGGTTAGGATATACAATAAAAGCCAAAGTTTTAAGCACTTTTATGCTATTTATTTCATGTCTCTTTCTGGTTTAGCGGCAGAGAAATGAAGCTTTTTAGTAAACAGTTGTTCAGAAAACCCTCCGGTTTTAGACGTTTTTTTTCTTTCAAACGTTCCTTAGGTTTCAGAGTGCTTTATTAAAACAGCGCCTTGAGTTTTTAACGCTTAAAGTTGTGGAGTGAAGCGTACACTCGCCCACTCACCCAATCTTATTTCTCATTATGTATGTACGCATACATTTCGCATGGATACTTTAGTGAATATTCATCACTGACACGTGGCAGTTAAACCGTCAATTTTTCTGTTCAGCTGGTGGTGATTTAAAAACTGAAAGCTGAGTGGGATCCTGTCATCATGGTGAGCAAAGGAACTAGTTGGATACAGATGATTGCACATACCTCAAATACTTAAAAACTTACTCAGTGACGATCCCAAAAGATATTTGGATTGGACAGAAATCCAAATGAGTCGTGGCTGCTCTTTGTGTCTTTAGACACAACATTAACCCTGTGTAACACCTGAAAGGCCTCCATAGTTGAAATATACTAAGACACTTTTGCACTCTTTGTCTCGTCTTTGCCAACTTGAGAATTGTGCTGCTTTTGTCAGTTGTTTCCAAGCAGCGATCCATTCTTGCGCTGCTAATTTGAAATTATAAAACAGCCCTGGCTTCCAGCCGCTACAGTATTGATCAGCCGTTAGCAGTGCCACACATACTCTGTAATACAATCAGCCATTGTGCATTCCTGCCCACAGCTACTCTGAGCTCAGTAATTGCCCGAATTTGAGCAAATATTATAGAGTTTCAAGGCTATTATAACATAGCCAGACTTCACGACTTTCAAACTCACATCTGCTCGGTTGTTGGCGAATCGTGTGTATGTGCTCGTATCTCCCCGTTTTCACTTGATTGATCGATTTAGTCTTCTCTATGGGCACATTTCACTTCAGTCCCCTTCAGTTTGTTTTCCATTCTGAAGGATCAGTTTCTGTCTTCTGTCCCTCTCAGCGCCTACTCGTTCCACGTGAGCGCGGATGGTCAGATGCAGCCGGTGCCGTTCCCCCCCGACGCCCTGCTGGGCCCGGGAATCCCGCGTCACGCCCGTCAGATCCACACGCTGAACCACGGAGAGGTGGTGTGCGCCGTCACCATCAGCACCTCGACGCGCCACGTCTACACTGGAGGCAAAGGCTGCGTCAAGGTGTGGGACATCAGCCAGCCGGGGAGCAAGAGCCCCATGGCCCAGCTGGACTGCCTGGTGAGACCTGAGGGAGGACAGAAAAATAAACAGTAGAGGATTAGGCTTGGGATGGGTACACTGACAAACACACATGTTATCTCATGCAAACAAATTCAACTTGTTCACTGAGCAGTGTGTGGTTCTTTTTTTTTTTTGACCGTGTCATCCTTCTTGTCCACATTGATTTCCTGAATGTCCCAAGTGTCATCGTCCGCTCTCTAAAGTCCTACGATGTATTTTTCTCCCTGATCCAGTTACTTTTTTTCTTTTCCAATCAGAATAGGGATAACTACATCCGCTCCTGCAAAATCCTCCCCGACGGGCGAACCTTGATTGTTGGCGGGGAGGCCAGCACGCTGTCGATCTGGGATCTGGCCACGCCGACTCCCCGCATCAAGGCTGAGCTGACGTCGTCGGCTCCCGCCTGCTACGCTCTGGCCATCTCCCCCGACAACAAGGTCTGCTTCTCCTGCTGCAGCGACGGCAACATAGTCGTCTGGGACCTTCACAATCAGACACTCGTCAGGTAAGGCAAAGAGAAAAAAACAAGAAAAAACAGAAGATAGTCACTAAAACTTTTAAATTCATTTCAATTATTTTATTTGTTTCTCTTTATATTCTTTTATGTATTTTAATGATTCTTCCACTCCCTGCTGCAATGCTTTTATTTTATGTAAAGCACTTTGAATTGTTTGTACATGAAATGTGTTATATAAATAAATTTGATTTGATTTGAAAACATTTAAAGAAAACTTGCCATAGGGGATATAGACAGAACAACGGCCAGGCTCTGGCAAGGAGGGAGGAAAAAAACAACTCAGGAAAAGAGGGTAGGGAACACTGAGGTTAGGTTATAGAGGGGGGAACAGAATAAAAGGATCACATGCGGTGGGGTGAGGGAGCTGGGAGCCACAGGGAGAGCAGGATTACCATATATTCATTTTGACACCTCCGGCAGAAAAGAAGCAAAGAGGCACACATGAGTCTCCAGCATTTTTGTGTTTGCAGATGTGTGTGTGTGTGTGCTTTTCTTCTCAGAAGCTGTTGTGTGTCTTCTGTCCGACAGGCAGTTCCAGGGCCACACAGACGGGGCGAGCTGCATCGACATCTCCAACGACGGCACCAAGCTCTGGACAGGAGGCCTGGACAACACGGTCCGCTGCTGGGACCTCCGAGAGGGACGCCAGCTGCAGCAGCATGACTTCACCTCGCAGGTACATATGCAGCAAAAATGGATACAGTATGAAGGCGGCGACCAGGTTCGTGCAACACGATGCCATCCGACAGCCTTACTGGCTCTCGCAGCACATTGTCACGTACGGTATAATGCAGAAATGTTGGTTTCTGTCAACAGTTAAGTAAGTGGAACACACACTAAAACACAGAGGACAGACATTTTTGACATTTTCGGGTACCGAAATGAAGTGATAAGAATAAAAGTTTGGGAGTGTCATGAGCTTCGAGCCTTAATCACCCTGTTTGGAGCATAATTTGCTCACAGTCTTCGTTTGCAAAAGCCAGGTGATTCTCAGCAGTCATGGATTCCTCAGAACAGCTGTCTAGAACTCTGAAAGTAGAATAACTTCTTAGGACAACAAACAACTGCTGGTAGGATTGCTCAAATGTGACAAATCAAAACCCTCAGGTTGCTCAAAAAGACATTCAGTTGAATTGGTCAGACTGAAGATTGGTGGTGCATTGTTGTACTGTAAGGCCACACCTCAGAGCGTAGAAAAGCCGCGAGGGCTGGCCAGACGTTTCCTGTATCCTCGCCACAAAATTCACCATCAAAGGTTTTCAAATGTAGCCTCTAGATGTGTCAAAGCAAAAGTATGTTTGTAGAAACAAAATGTGTATATTTTAAAATGGAAAGTACACCTCTCCAACAATGAAGCAAAGGGGTGGATTGACCATTGCTGTGTTGCCTGTGTTGCAGCCAGTAGCACAGTGGAGTGTCTGTCTAGTAAAGAGAAGAATAGAGTCAGTAGAAAAGCTGAGGATGAAAAGAGGTTACATCTAACAGGATGTAATAAACACATCTAAAAGTCCTCAGTGGAATAACTTGGAAGGTGCAAGCCGAAGGTTCCATTGTACTCTGATCTAGACATCATTGAAAATCTGACGATAGAGCTCAGATGGGCAGTGCATCCATGATGGCCCAAGAATCTCTGTGAACTAGAATCGTTTGGCAGAAGGAACGAGCAAAAATCCCCCAGACAGGAACTGAAAGACGCTGAGCTGGCTGTAAAAAGTCTCGTAAGCTGTGATACTTATCAAATGGGAACGTTGCCACTTTGTGTCCTTTTTCTTTTATAGTTTAAAATTGTGAAAAATTGAAATAAAAAGTCGCCTCTCGGTGAATTAAATGAATCGCAAAATGTGTCTGGTAACCAGATCAACATTTACTCGCTGAGATAATCACAGCCAACAGAAAATGTGTTGTCTGGTTAAACCTTTGCATCCCTCAGTGCTTTTTCTTTTGCATTTAATGACACTTTAGCAGAAAAATCAAACCACATTTTAACGGATAAAGAGAATAGAAATAGTGGTTTGGTCCTGCAGAGAATATGGATGTGCAACGTATGTATCGTATTTACATAAATGTACAACAGAACTAATGCACTAATAATGCATTCCACAAACAGTAAAAGCACATAAAAAGGCTGCTCCTTGCAGAGATTAGAGCCTCCACAAACACCGGCGTGATTCCACCTCGCAGGCTTACACACACACACAAACACACACACACACACACACACACACACACACACACACACACACACACACGTCTGTTTCTTCTTCACTCTTCACTGTCACAACAGGACGATAGAGTTGGCCACTCTTGTCAAATGAGTTTCGATCCACCATGTAATGACTTTCTCTGTCGTTTTCCGTCTCTCGACATCTGCCATCTTCTCTCATTCTTTTGGAATTCTCCCTCTCTCTCTCTCTTCCCCAATGTCTCTCCGTTTATCTTGTTTCCATCATTCCACGTTGCCATTTTTCTCCCGTTAACTTTCCTTGTTTCTGCTTTCACTCAACACCTTCATATTATCTCGCTGTTGTGCTACAATCCCTCATCCTCCCCCTCCCACTGTCTCATTCCTCCATCCACCTTATCTTTCTTCCTCCCTCATCCCCTGTTCCCACACCTCTTCTTTCATTCCACCTCTGTTTTCATTTGTTAAACCATGGCGGTTTGGCCCCTTCTGTGTTTTATCTGTCATCCTGCCTTCATTCACCTTTCTTTAATCCATCCCCTCTCTCCTCCTCCTGCAGATCTTCTCTCTGGGCTACTGTCCGACGGGCGAGTGGCTGGCTGTGGGGATGGAGAGCAGCAACGTGGAGGTTCTGCACGTCTCCAAGCCCGACAAGTACCAGCTGCACCTTCACGAGAGCTGCGTCCTCTCCCTCAAGTTCGCCTACTGCGGTACGCTCACACGAGCACAGACCTCTCATCGGTCCACCCCAAGCTTCCTCTGACATATGCTGATATTTGTGTTTTTTCTTCTTCCAGGAAAGTGGTTCGTGAGCACAGGAAAAGACAATCTGTTGAATGCATGGAGGACACCATATGGAGCGAGTATTTTCCAGGTGAGGGTTGATGCTCGGTACGGTTCGTGCACATAAACATGAACGCTGTGTAAATACTGAGCCATGCTTTAAACTTAGGTCTTAGTTTTCTTTCCTTAAAAACGCGTTTATCAGAGTGTGCGGGCTGCCGGGCACGCGGGAAACCACCCTGCCTTCACAATTCCACCTTGCAGTTGCTCAATTTGAGGAAATGTTGAATCGCGTATATTCAGGGATGCGTTGCTTTTTCTGCTGAGACAGTACCTGTGGGTGTGAATGAAACTGGAGAAGGGAGATGAGGGTACATGTAAACTGAGCGTTTTGTGTGTGTGCGTGTGCGCGCTGAGCGGTGTGGCTGTCATGTTTGTGTAAGCTACAGTGGGCAGCGGGGTTGGCGCCTCCTGCTTCTCCCTGCGGACTGAAAGGAGAATGCTGGCTATCTTTCTTTGTTATCCAAATGCCAAATGTTGCTCCTGCCAAGCAGCTCCCTCCTGTCACAGTGTTACACAGAGCAGCTCTCTCCTCCTCCTCCTCCTCCTTCCTGGTTTATCACTGTCCTTTCCTGTTTCAGTCTCCTTGCTTCTCTTTAAAGCCCCACTCTCCTCTCGTTCCCTTTTTCTCTTTCCTTTCCTTATATCTCCTTTTACTGGTGGCCTTTCTCCCTCCATGCTTTCTCATTATTATCTTTTTCTCCCAATCTCTCTGAACCTGGCCACTGCCTTTCTTCACTGACCTTGTCGTTTTGTTTATTGCCGTCCTCTCCTTGCTTAGCCCTCCTTGTAATTTTTTATTTTTTTTTTGTCCGCTGCTCATTTCTGCTGTTTGGCACAGTCTTTCCCATTTTAATCAAACGTTTTCACAAAGGGGAAAATTACAACACAACAAATGCCATACAGAACGCAGTCTTATCAACACAAATCCTTTGTACAAACAAATGTACAATAGATTGCGCTCTTGAGTTTTCCGACATCTTATTATGGCCCCGAGGAGAGTTGTTTTGCTGACATTTTGTCAGTTTCCCTCTAAGATGTCAGGTACTTGGTTGTGTGTTTTTCTTTTTTTCTTGGTTGCCGTTGTGCTGATTTGCTAATGGCTGGGTGGTTCTTGGCAACCTTACCAGTAAAGTGTTTTTTATGATACTTGCCCTGGATCGTCGGCTATTTTCATCTTTTAATGTGTGAAAACCCGTCTAACTGAAGAGCTAGTGCGCCTTTCTCTCAAGGTTCTGTGTTTCCCTTTTCTCTTTCAAACTCATCCTTTAACCTGTCATTGCGCCCCCTCCCCGGTGGACACCCCTCTTCTTCCTTCCTGCAGTGTTGGTTTAGTTTGCAGATTCCTGTGTGAAATGGCCTCTCACCTCAGCGAGCTGACAGATCTGCTGCGCCTGTAGCAAAGAGGCGAGAGGAGGAGAGGAAAGGAGGAGTTTAGAAAGGGAGCGGGAGGAGTCGACATGAGAGAGAGGGCGCTGAGTGAAGGGAGGGGGAGAGTCAGGGGTGAGAGCTGGAAAGATAAATGATGATGGAGCAGTGTGGGGGAAAGATGAGGGGGAGGAGGAGGTGTAGTAGAAGGAGCTTTAGATCATCTAAAGCCAGTTGCCCAGGTCGGGCTTTTATACACAGAGGGGGGGGGGGGGGCTGAAAAGGCAGGATCAGACGTTTAGCCAGTTCATGCAGCCATCAGACTTGCTCTGCTTGAATCTGCTCTTAATGAGGCGGCGTGTCGCTGGGGGAGCAGAGAGGAGCTGCACGTGTCACACTGAAGCAGACGAGTGAGTCAGCATCCCGGAGCTGTGCAGTTGTCTGTTCGGAAATAATTGCCGACTGTTTGGAGATGCAAATATGTCTTGTGTGATTGAGTATTAAATGATGAGTCATATCTTTTCTGACATCTCTCTCTCTGTGTTTGTTTCTCTCCATCTGTCACCGCCCGTCTCGCCCGCTCGCAGTCCAAGGAGTCTTCGTCTGTGCTGAGCTGCGACGTCTCCCCGGACGACAAGTACATAGTGACGGGCTCCGGGGACAAGAAGGCCACGGTGTACGAGGTGGTGTACTGAGAGCCAGGAGGAAATGGGAAGAGACACTGTGGAGATTTCTTTTTTTTTTTTTTCTCTCTCTTTGTGGAGGTTATGGGTGACGGGCAACTAGTTGTCCCATCAACTGTTCCTGATCTTACATCGGCAACAGCGACCGTCTCAGTTCTTTTGAGTCCCCCTGACCCTCTGCCCTAAAACTTGCCCCCTGCCTCCTGTTTTGCTGTGATATAAGCTACTGTGGAAGCTCCCAAATGCCCCCCCCACCCTCCCCCCCCTCATCCTCCTACTTTTAGAGCAAGGAATGAGGCATGATAGCAGAGAGAGAGGCAGAATGTGAAACAGCAAGATAAGAAGGACAAAGGAAGAGGGCGGTGGAGTGTAAAGATACAGTTGTGTGGAGAAAGAGGCGAAAGACGAGTAGGGAAAGCGAGAGTGCGGAAGGAAGAGAAATGAAGGGGGGGAGGAGGGAGGCAGGGTAATTAGGGCTGTTTCCTGATTAAGAGCTCAGTGGAAGGGAGGCCCCCAGAGGAGGCGAGGAGCGGCACTGTGGGAGTGCCAGCCAGGAGCACTGATACCACACAATCGATTCATTAGCCAGACAGTGGAGGCCTTAATGAGGCTGACGCCACAGCTCCGTCTCCCCAGCGAGAGGTGTCGCGAGCTGGGGAACGATGACGCTCCGAGATGGAAGGGGGCCGCTTCAGATTTTCACAAACACTGACACCAAACCTGCTCAGACACACAAATACATAAGCTGCGCGTCACCCGGCGAGAGAACACACACACACACACACACACACTCTGATAACACCACCTCGAGGTGAATGTATGAAGGCAGAAAAACACACAACTCACCCAGCACCCAATTAAACATTCACCGCAGCGCTCTTCGTCTCACTGCTTAATATCTATTTTATTTTGGTCTGACAAAGGCAGCGTCTAATGAGCAGCAGAGTCGATGGGATTCTCCCAGGGCCCAGAGACACAAACAGAGAACATCCGCCGAGCTGTTCCTTCTAATTCCTCTGGATTGTTCTCCTGACACCAGGCGCTGCTCTCACTCTCATTAAAAGGCGCTGTCAGCCTGATGAAGTAGCAGCACGCCAACCTCACTGTAAGGCAGACAAGGGGACAAATTAACACCACGCCATTACTCTGTCATCAGCAGCTAACTAAGCAGCGACTAATCCGATTCCTTTCAAATATTACGCAACTAGTTGCTGCTTTCATTTAGACGGGATTACATGTTTATCAGAGTCCTTATCTCCATTTCTGGCCGCCTCACGCAGCTCCCAACTCTTGTTTGATAAGCTATTGATTTTTTTTTTTTTATATATATATTAACTGAGATGCTAAAACTTTAACATTATTTCAAAGCAGACTTTTATCACTTTCTTTTGCCGAGATTTGAATCGAATCCACACCGGTCTCGTGTCTGTAAGCCAAACGTGAAGTTAGCCCAGCCCACGGTTTGAAAACGAGAAGGAACAACTGGCCTTCTGTTATCCGAGTGTAGCACAGAGGGTCTAACAAGGCCCCATCTAAGATCACTAATTAATACGCTGCATCTTGTTTGTTTGATCCACAGAGATGAGTATGGGATGGGGGGGAGCAAAGTGTGTAGTTATTCTTGATCTGAGGCAGTTGCCCAGCAACACATGAGATTGCTGGGAAGTGACTGGGCCTGATAGAGAAATAGGTCGGCACCTAAACCTCTACACTTGCCTTCACACAGCTGAGATGTGAGCGAGCAGTCGGTGGTCTCTGGAGAAGGTGCTTTTGGACAGAGACATGAGGGTTCGCTGTTAGCATGTGCGTCCACACTACGTGCAACGAGCCAACCCCCATTAGGCTACCATGCAGGCTGAGGGTTATCGATCTCCTCCGCCAAACTATTGACAACCGAGTGAATAAGAAAAAAAACACAAAAAACATGTCAAACTTAATTCTTTGAACCCGTCTCTTGCTTCCGGGTCCTCTTTGTATGATATCCCAAACCTTGCAGGCAAACTATACGTCAGAGCCTCTGCTTCTGTAGAGCACGTGTCACCAATGTTTAGACCGAACGGGCGCACAATTCAAGATTTCCTCTTTTTTTTTGTGACACGTTCATTTCAGTATTTTCTATGACTAGTGGTTGCTCGTGTCATGTAACGATATGTTTGTGTGTTGGGGGTCGCCCGTGGCTACATTTGGGGGGGTTCAGAGAGGGAATCTTAGACAGAAAATCAAGGGAACACAGGCAGGGGAAAGTATTTTTTTAAATCTTTCTTTTCTTATTTAATGAGTGAACCTTTTTATCCTTGGTCATGCTGTCAGGCAGAGGGCGCACAGCATCAGCATTTCAGTGTATAGACAAAAATAAGACCCTCCACACAGGAGAAGAGCCCCTCTTGTCCACTGTTTGTTGTTTATATTTCATAACCCCTTTTTACAAAGTGGTCGTAAGTGTACCTTGCCCTGTTTTAAGTCTTTATGATGTGGTATTAACTCTCATTTCCGTCGAGGCGTTGGCTGCAACTTGGCGCAATAGATTTAACCATCGAAGAGGCTCCACTTTAACTGCATGCTTTGCCCCGCCGACACGAAGAAAATCTCTTTTATCCAGCGGGGAAGGTGAGCAGTCTAACCGCTGCCCTACAGAGGAATTCATTCCATGTTGCAGTGTGCAGTTTAGTTCAAGTGTACGATTTTTACTTTTTTTTTTTTAGCGAGGTTAGTCCGTTCATTGCTGCGGCGCCAATTACAAATGCGAGGATTACAAGGGGCTTCTGGAGGAGTCTCGCGATATGTACAGTTTCATGCCTTGCCTGCCTCGTTTTTCTTTTCCGACAGTCACAGGCAGCCCAAAACGTCACTCTCGTACTCAAGCTTGTGCGCTACTCAAAGATGATGCTGTATAATTGGCTATGCATTCGGTGGTGTAGCGTGCGTATTTGGGACATTTCTTCTACTGTGTAACATCTCTCTCCTCTGCCTGTGGTGTCTGTTCCAACAGTGTGAAGAAGAAAAAAAAACCAACAAAAATAAGGTTTATTTTTTTGTTTGTTTGTTTTAAAAATTCATGTTAAGTTTCTCTTTTGAAAAGCCAAGGAACTTTTTTTTTTTTTCTTTTTTTTTTAAATGCACTGTGTCTTCCCTCCTGACGAGTTTCCCTTGTGCTGTACAAGAAATACTGTGTGTGGAAAATAAACCAAATTTGTGTTCATCCTTTCATGTGTCTGCTGAGTCTGTCGTCAACAGGCATCTTTACACGTGGATGCTAATCCAATATTTTAAACTCCATGTTTGGTCTCTTCCTAGCTGAGGCATCTACCTGTTTATCTGTTTGCCAGCTAGTAGCTGGCAACGTTTTAAAGTGGCTGGAACTTTTCTACCTTGTGTCGCAGTACATCTTTTTTTTCCCCCCAAATCAGTATCCTATGCTGGTGGACACTGTTATTCACCAGCTGTCTCCACTGGTGATAGACAGATTCCCTGTTCGTCCAATCACCTGCAAGTGTTTTTTGGCGTCCACCCTTTACAAAACAGATTCCACTGAGAACGTTGCAGGTTGTTCTGCAAAACAGATAATCGGATGTGTCGCGCTGATTGTTTTTAGTCCTTTTTCTTTTCTCCTTTCCCAGGGAACTGAAAGGATCCTGCAGACTCTTTTCTGTGTGCATTTCCACCGTCATCCAAGGCCCAACAAAGGTTCAAGTCTGCTGACATGTGGGGTAAAAGAAAAATGAAAAAGCCTGCGTTTCCAGTTCCATCAGCAAAAACGTCCAGTTAGACCAGTTCATCCGTCACATGATTTCTTCTGTAACTCCATGCGACTGAAATATAATCCGGCGAGTGCTTGACCAGTCAAAATGAGATGCAGGTTGCCACTGAGTGTCCCATCACTCAAGAGTTTCTGAATAGTAACATTTCCCCAGAACTTCCATTTGCACCCTGGTCCCTGCAGTGGAAACTCACTTGATTCCTCCAACATTCCTTTCTGGGTAAAGTTCCTGTGCTTGTCTGCCGGTTGCTGCCGAGGCTCCCTGCCTCATTCTTGAAAGCTGCTTATGAAATGAAAGTCATAAAAAAAAAAAAGACTTGCTCAATCAATGGAAGCTTACAACACAAACCCCTTTTCATCCAGAACTGATAACAGTATTAGGTAAAGCCTTGCATGCTGCCAGAGTGGCTGCAGCTCCTCAGTCTTTCCCCTTGAATTAGGATACCCAAAGAAAAGACCAAAGATGTAACCAAAAGAGGAAATCTTTATTCGCAACACAGTGACAACCAGTTTAGTCAAGTTTCAATGGCACACAGTGAAGACGTTCTCCACCCCGTCACAGTAACAACAAAGCAATAATCGATGCAGTTTCATTTGCAAGAGCATAACACTGACAAAACAGTTTGAAGGAAGAAAAAAAAAACAAAAATTATACTCTGGGTTATCAAGTTTGATTCCTGGAGTGTGACCAGTGTTGGAGGTCTCTGTGAATAATTCACACAAACATCAAATAAAGCAGATAGTGCAGCTGATTTACACACATTTCCATTTTTGTAGATTTAAAAAAAAAGAAAGAAACCAATACTTTGGGCACGCACGCACACACACACACGTGCCACACACATCTTCAAAGGCTTTACCTTTTAATTGGCAGCCAAGACTGATTCATGGCATATCCCGAGAACTGCTCCATCAGAATTGGTGCCGTGTGCCACAGAGACGACCCTGCTATAACACTGACGGATTAGGTCTACTCTGCTTTAATGAGGTACTAAAAATTCATTAATCCTGCAGAAAGTTTCAGCCGAGCGGTGTAGCTAAAATCGGAGGTCAGGTGAGCGATCTGCGTCTTTATCGGGTCGCACTTCACCAAACTACACAGAAGCCATTGTGGCCTCGAGGCAGATCAGTGCTGCGACTGCGAGTATTAAAGCAGCAAGTTGCATTTTTTTTTTTTTTTTTAATGTCCAAAACGCAAGCTCAAACTACATTTCAGCTTTGCTCCAAAAGAAGTGAAACACATTAGCGTCCAGTATGCCAACAATCTACTCCAGGCAGAAGATAAATGCTTCACTTGTGCGTCTCCGCTGGTTCTCCTCTCGCACACTTAAAGCTTTGTCTCGGCAGATCATTCTCCATAATCACTGAAGAACTCCCTCTTGGGCATTATTGCTATAGTAATTCCATTCAACGGCCTGCTGAACTGCAGATCACCTTCGTCACGCCACAAAAACTCAACTGTAATGCAGCATTACTCACAGAGCAGCAGTCACAACCGAGCTGTGAGTCATCGCTCGCTCATGCTGCGGGTTTGAATCCCAAGACACCGTCTCGCACGTCTGACGAAGTAGACGTTCACAACAGAGAGAAAGAGAGAAAAGTAGTCATCACAGGAAAGCAGAGGCAGCGAGCGTACTCACCTTCCACAGCCGTCATTTTTCATCTAAATATTTCTAAGACGCTTTCTGACACCATGCTGTGAGAACACGCTTTTCCAAATGTGCAACATCTGCTTCCTTTTTCAGTTTGAAACCTCTGAGTCAAACCTGCCAAGAACCCGACTTGGTGGGGCGGGCGGGCAGGGGGGGGGGGGCGATAAGAAGCAGTGTGCAGCACTTGGGCATCAGCTCCACCTCATTTCTGCTGTCACGCAGTTACTCTGGTCCCTGGAAAGATAAATAAATAAGAGCACAACTGTTGACCTCGCAGAGACGCGCTCGTCTCTGTGATCTCAAAGCAAATCAAAGCCACAGATAACATCCTCGTTTGCCTTTAGAGAACTTTATTTACATGTTCATATATAGCAAGGTTCAAGGATCATGATGGAAGTTATGAAAATACCGGTCAGTCAGTGTATATGTGCCCTAGCAAAGACAATAGAAAATCACATGTAATGTTGAGTCGTAAAGATGAAGAGGATGTAGCAGAGGAGAGTACTTGTTGTTTGAGCCGACTTTAGTTTTTTTCTTTTTGTTCGTTTTTCGTCTTCTGTCTGAGGTTGATTTCCCCTAAAAACATCTTCAAAAAAAAAAGGCTAATCTTCATTCTTTTAAAAAGACAGAAAAAAAAGGGGAAAGAACAAAGACAATCGGAGTCTCAGGACGCCTCAGAGGCAACCGCGTCCTGCTCTGTTACATACGCACGAGAAATGATACAATCATGTTGCTGCTGAAACTGAACGAGAGGGAAAAAAATAAAAGAAGCCGGAACCTCCCAGGTGACCATCCCAGCAGCTGCAGGCCGGAGGAGCAGGCTTGTGCTGTGGACCGAGCTGGACCAGGCCAGGCCAGGCCAGGCCAAACCAGGCCGAGCTGAAACAGACTTGGACTTCATACACTGTTTTTTCCTTAAACCCTCTGTGGCTTTTCACTGAAAACAGTCCAACTGTTGGCAAAAAAACAAAGTGGAAAGCTAAAAAAATACGTTTTGTTCTTTTTTCTAATTTCTTGTTCACTACAGAGGTTTGATTTTGTTTTGTTTAGTTTTTTTTTTTTTTTAAAAAGGAGAGAGAAAAAAAATAGAAACAAAAACAAAAGTTCTTTGGACGAATCCCACAACTGCGCAGCTATAAACTAACCAGCCTTCTCAGAGCATTAAAATCAAAGTTTTTTTTTTTTTTTCCAGAGATGTGACTTTGTGCCTCCTTGTTTCTCTCTCTTATTTCTCACAAACTTGAACAAAACAACAAAGTACAAGTTGAGTGTCTCTCGTTTTCCATGCCACCGACGCTCTGTACAGTCATTGGTGCAGGAGGGAGCCTTGGCTCCGCCCCCCTGATTCCTAGTTTACTGTGTCAAGCCAATCAGGGTTCAGTAGATGACTTCGTATACTGTGGCCTTCTTGTCCCCGGAACCGGTCACGATGAACTGGTCGTCGGGAGAGATGTCACAGCTGAGAACCGACGAAGACTCCTTGGACTGAGCACAGACACAGAGAGGAAGTCATTTTACATCTCAAAACAGTCGCGCTGCTGTCATTCAAGTCATACTCCACATAAAACCGAGGGCTTGATGCTCTACCTGGAATATGCTGGATCCGTACGGTGTCCTCCATGCATTCAGAAGGTTATCTTTTCCTGTGCTCACAAACCATTTACCTACAGGACAAAAACACACACAGGTGTCACCAAGTAAAGCCTCAGGGGAGATATGGAGACTTTTGTGAAAAAGTGCCACGTAAAGAGGACGTTTCTGAATGATGATGGGAGAGTCACCAAATATAATCAAGCTATTGGGCGTGTGTTTGTACCGCAGTAGGCGAACTTTAGGGAGAGGACGCAGCTCTCGTGAAGGTGCAGCTGGTACTTGTCGGGCTTGGAGACGTGCAGAACCTCCACGTTGCTGCTCTCCATCCCCACAGCCAGCCACTCGCCCGTCGGACAGTAGCCCAGAGAGAAGATCTGCAGGAGGCGAGAGGAAGGAGGGGGCAAAAGGTGAGAGATGAGAGGTGGAGCGCGATCACCAGCAGCTCTTCAGCAGGTTGACACTCATTTCATGTGGACTCTGTGACTTTGGGAGTACCTGCGAGGTGAAGTCATGCTGCTGCAGCTGGCGTCCCTCTCGGAGGTCCCAGCAGCGGACCGTGTTGTCCAGGCCTCCTGTCCAGAGCTTGGTGCCGTCGTTGGAGATGTCGATGCAGC